>NC_136901.1:64873869-64911912 GCF_949606895.1 Notothenia rossii | reverse complement strand
TTCCAATCCTTAGGTCCAATGCTTCTTCTCTCAATTTTTTTTCTGTCCTAAACTCTTTAATTTCTCATTCTATTTTTCAAGGATCCATCCACCAATCCATGCAGAAAGACGCCACATGATATTGCTCAAGTTATGGGAGCATTCATCCATACATCCATGCACCGTGTCCTACCTGTGACTTTGAGCTGAGTCGTTCGTCGCACATGTCTGGAGCCATACTGTAACTCACAGGTGTAATTTCCCCCGTCACCCTCCTCCACCTCAGGAATCCAGACGTGTGTAGTGTTAACAATGATGGAGCTTCTCCATTCAACCCGTTCACACTCCTGAGAAGAGACACATGCTGATGAAGTGGAACAGACTACAGAAGAATAAAAGATGTCTTGAGTCTTTTTCTGTGTCTTACCTTATACCAGGTCATTTGTGGCTGCTTGTATGGAGCCAAATAGTCCCCTATATCAGGACAGATGATCATTTTGTTGTGGGTTATTTCTGCTTTCTCCACGTGTCGGATTTTGCTGCTGAAGCATTTCCCCTCATCGCTCTCGTCCACAGTCATCGACATGGACACTTTCATGCAGTATGTTGAGTTCCTGAAGAGATTAAAAACACAACATTGTCTACATTTTGAATGTGTTCTTTTACTGGACTAATTGATTGTCTCATTTGAAAAGGATAACCACAAATAGCAGGCAAACATAGCGGCTAGCATTCAGAAGCCTAAAAGCCACTAATTTTCCTCAGAAGATTACTGAAGAGTGGTTAACAGGCAAGTCAATATTGGAATTACAATTATCGGGTACCCAGAGTCTCGACTCCACATAATAATAATAAATACTAAAATGTTTTTTTTGTGACATAGTGTCATAAAGCCACATTTTTTACACCAGGTTAGCACACCTAATGCAATCATGGCTCTTAATTGGATCAGGTGTGAAAGAACAGAACTAAAGCACAAACTTAAAAGACAGGTAGGCTCTGTGGATAAAGGTGTCGTGTTTGTAATGGAGCATTGCTGGAGGATATAGATAACACAGTACATCCATCCTTGAAGTTACTTGTGATGTGTTTGACGCAATGTGTTTAAAAAATTGTTTTGAAGTCCCAAAATCTGCTCAAGGTGATGGTAATTGTTTTTTGTGTGTCAGTGTGTGAGATTGCGAGAGTGTGTGCGGAGCCCTTGCTGTGTGTATTCTCCCAAGTTCACCTCCAGACACAAAAGGACCTCATTGATCTCTCTTTCTTTTTCTCCCACACATGCACAGGACCTGCCCTACCTATAACCTCTCATCTAAGTGAATCTGCCACTTATTCAATCAGTTGTGTGTGTGTGTGTGTGTGTGTGTGTGTGTGTGTGTGTGTGTGTGTGTGTGTGTGTGTGTGTGTGTGTGTGTGTGTGTGTGTGTGTGTGTGTGTGTGTGTGTGTGTGTGTGTGTGTGTGTGTGTGTGTGTGTGTGTGTGTGTGTGTGTGTGTGTGTGTGTGTGTGTGTGTGTGTCATGCAGGAGGAGTTTTTCAGTCATTGACCTAAACCGGACCACTGAGCATTGAACTTGAGGCCTGGAAAGCCTTTTATCCATCCATCCATCTCTCTGTGTCTCGCCTCCTCATCAATCCATCTCCAGCCTGCAGCATGTTGTTTTCTCCTCCAGTGATTTGGTTACCTTTCCTTGTATGCTCCTGTGGCTCTCTCTCTCTCTCTGTGTCTCTCTCTCACACACACACAAATCATCCAGCATTTGATGAACCCCTCACATTTGACTTATTTGTCCCCCAAACCAGAACCATTATTACATTTGTCAAAGCAATGAATGGTGAAATCTACTACAATATAGTCAAATTTAGAAAGACGTAAGAAAAAACGTATTTTTAATGGCATGGATTCATGAACTTCTGAAATAAACCCATCCATTCAAACTGAGGACATATAATGCAATCAAATTCAAATAAAACAACTCTGACTCAGCTGTTCATCATGTAGAGGTAATAATGAGTGTGATATGCAGGGTGGTGCCCATCTAAATCGTACTGTTAACAGTTGTGAAGTGTTCAAATTATCAATGGAACAAATTACTGCTGCATTTAATAAAAAAAACACAATATTGGAAACTAACCTGAGATTCAGACGCTGTTTCCATTATAATTTAAACTGTGACAATATGATTTTTGAACCGTTTAGTTCCAAGATCCGTTAGCAACCGAAAAAATGTTTTTGTATAGTAGCACATGGTTTCCAGTTTCTCAGGTTTCTAGTTGGAGTAAAAACAACCACTGCTGCACTGAAGAAAAAGTATTAGCCCGGGTAACTCTCAAAATACTCCCTATTGCCACATTGGCATCCGGCCGACATCCAATAATTTAAAATATTGTATTTTAGTGGACAAGTCACAAGTTTTAAAGCTAAAAAAGAATTGCAAAAATTGGTAAATGGTAAGTTAACTGCATTTATACAGTATAGTACTTTTCCAGTCCTATATGACTAATGGCACTTTTAAATATACAGGTCAGCAATGACCCACTCACACACATTCATACAAAGTCAGGGGCTGCCATACAAGGGGCCTCCTGCTCAGGTAGACTAACATTCACACACATTCAAACACTGTTGGACATACCACTGGGACCAAAAAGTCTCTAAAAATGTTTCTCAAGGATATCATTTCATCTTGACTGCAGGGGCTGGGAATCAAACCACTGACCTACGGATTGGATCCTACCTCATAGCCACAGTGGCTAAACAATGAATTTGTCTTACCTCTCCTTTTTAGTTATACAAGTTGTGGGAAATCTGCATGTGGATTATGAATTAAGTGGCAAACCTCCACATGCATGAAATACACTGATGAAATATCTTTATTCAAACAGTCCAAATCCTCGATCAAAAAGAAACAGAAACAAACACACTGACGCATCCAAGAGCCGAAAGGGATTTTATGTTAACACATTCTTTCATCTGGTTGCTTTGATGATATTGTTCTTTACATGCATGCCAGTAACGCACATTGAATTGTAATGAGCTAAAAAAGGGAGAACTAATATAGCTTCCTCTTGTTTTTTCTCATTTGATGTGTCCCGTCTCTTTTTCACTGTTGTACCAGCCTTTGTCACGGTCTCTCCCCCACTGCCTGTCCAACCCAGAAGCTAGAGGCCTAACACTAAACTGAAAAAGCAGCATCTATGTAAAGATGAATGTATTATGCATATCTCACCATAAACATGACGATTCCATTAGACGGTAATGCAAACGCTGTGTCATTAGCATTTAGCGCATTCTCTGCACCTCTTACAGATGCAAATTGCGCATCTATGAGTGGGTGTGTTTACATATGTGGAATACATTTAAAGGCTTCAGTTAGTAAACTGGCCCTGAAGGAAAACCTATTTTATTCAAAAGCTGCTCATTTTTTGACATGCTCTAATGATAAAAAGGTCTTCACACTTAAAATACTGAAATTATCTCGATGTTCACACTACGCCGATAGAACATTTTTCATTATTAATTAACTTTCACAGGTCCACCAATTGTTTTTCCTGCTACTCTACTGGTCGGAAATTCTAAGAAAATTGTTAAAATGTTCTTATTTACAAACTTAAAATATACTGAATGTCCCTGAAGATAAAAGCTGTTAATGGAACATCTCAGCCCTTAAGACAGCTGCTAATGTGCATATCTGTCAGGAGGAAGGAAGAGGACATTTATGTGGCACAGGGCTTTATCAAGCAGACAGGAACATGCATGCCAGAAACAGAAAAGAGATGCTAGAAATGCTAAATAAGAGTTAATATAGTGTAGTGCAGAGATGGTATTTATGTTTCATATTGATCTGTTTAAAGATCTGTTTGCATTGTATAGCCTCGGGTTGTTTAATTGTAATGAGACTTGCACACTTTAGAGGCCTACAAAGTAGAGTTACCAGCACTGGTGTTTACCGGGATCATTTATGTCCTTGTGATTGGCAGTCTAATATTTTTTCAATACCTCTATTAACGTAAACTAGTAGGGGTGTAATGGTTCACAGAATTCACGGTTCGGTACGTACCTCGGTTTGGAGGTCAAGGTTCGGTACGGCTTGTTGTACCGAACGGTACAACAAGAAAAAACAAAGAAAAGTCCCAAATGCATAATTCCAGGTTTGTTGTTATTTATTTTTTAACAGTAGCGCAAGTGTCAGTTCAAAAATAAGGAACTCTAACATTTTGAATAATTAACTGTATTACACAGTTAAAAACAAACCACAAACAGTACCACACACACTCAGTTGGCCATATTATCTATAATGACTGATGTCAAACAAAAAGGTTTCATCAAACTGTAAAACTAAAAAGAATGTCTTGAAAATATTACAAAATAAATAATAAGAAAGTGTTTCCAGGGTGCTTTGCCGTTGAAATATATATTCCAATAGCTTCAGTTATTTATTTTGGTCTCTCGGCTCTCATGTCTCTTGGCTTCTTAAAAATAAGCTATTGAACTGCTACTGTCTTTCGCCGGGCTCCGGTGATGGGCAAATCTGGGTGATGTCTTCTGATATGATTTAGCATGTTTGGCGTGTGTTACCATCAGCATAACGCACCGCTGTCTAAAAATGCCAACACACCGTCCTCGTCCGATCCGCCACTCGCACTCCATCGTTATTGTAGTCCACAGGGAACCCGAAATGTTCCCACACAGCTGATTTAAAATAAGCAGGTGGGTCTTCTAGCTCCTGTGTGTTATCTGAAATCGCCATACTAAATTTCAAACCTTTATTTAATCCGATTGGTCCCATTGAGATCATAGATCTCTTTGTAATGGATACTGCCCTGAGTCAGTGACAGACTTTTTTCCCACTCATAAAAAAGGCGTATTCGTCGTGTGACTGCATGTGCCGAACCGTGACGTCCGAACCGTGACGGATACGGATACCGTTACACCCCTATAACCTAGGCTTGCAGCTTCTGTTAGGAATTGAAGTCTTACTGTGTAATTGAGAGATACAGTGTGATAATAGGATGATTGAATACAAACAAATAAAGGTTTTAGAATTGCTGAAATATTAAAGTGTTTTATTATATACACATAAATGGTCATTATTATGTTGAAAATAATTGTTGTGCCAAATCCAAATTTTGAATAATATCAGCCCAATAAATGGCTGTTATTAGTTTTGATAAAAAAATGGGAAAATGCAAACAGCTAATTGCACTTTCCACTAATCGTGAAACGGTTGAAGTTTAATTTGCGTTAACGTTGAGAAGCTACAGGGTGAGGTTTGTGCAACAAAACTACTTGGTTCATTTAGGAAGAAAAAAAATGGTTTGGGCTAAAATAAGATTCTTGTTTAAATAAGTCACTCTTTATAGGCGTATCACTTTTATCCTTTTTCCTGTGTTCTGGTTTATCCATAGATTATAACAAAAACTGAGCCAATGAGAAGGTAGAGCAGGGCAATACTATCCTTACGCCTGTATGACACCCGATAACAGCTGATTTGAAGTCGGCAAAAAACAAAAAGTGACCTCTGCTGTTCTGTACAGGACTAACAGTAGGTAATAAAAACAAATTGGGGGGGAAATTGCCTTACAAATATGTGCCCGACTTGAAAATAAATGCTAGTAAAATGTGTCTGGTGAAGCTGAGTCTTGTCCTCCTGAAGATGAATCAGGTGAAAAAGGAGAATTAAAGGGTGAAAGGAAAGATTTGTGGATGCCATTTTGTGTCTAATGTGAGTGGCTGACATTGATGACCCTTCTGTTATCAGCGAGTTATAAATTGAGCTCAAATCTGATACACATACACACTCAGCTTTTGTGTGCTTGTTTGTTTGTGGGGTCGGTAGTGTGTGGCTTGTTATTTTGTAACATGGCTAGAAAAGGGTACAGTTTGTCGCCTGTATTTGCATTTGAAGACACCTATGAATAAAACATAGGATCTCACTGTGTGTGTTGGTGTGTATCCCCATCGAATAACACAAATGAGGAATGTGCTACCATGCTGAAACAGATGTCAGGTGTGAACAAACATGAACTTACATTGCAACTGGTAACAATGTCAAATAGAAGAAGGGGAAAAAACTACTTAAAATTGCATGACATGCTTTTAAATGGAAATCACAATGTCCAGCTTAAAAAATATAAAACAAATCCGTTGCTACAAAATATGACAGTCTGCTAATTGGATTAGTCTTAATTCCGTTCTCAGAGTATTAATCTCCTGAGTTCATGTTAGAGTTTAAAGCTTTGTCGGAGGCTATCACAGTTGTGCACAGACAGTTTATACATAGAGGCTATAATGATTTCTTTCTTCAATGCACTCTGATGATAATTTGATCGAATGGCTGTACATCTGTCCACAATCACTTCCCAAGTGCCCTCCAGCAGGGCAGTGTCACTGCTACATCACAGCTCCAGGCTCTCTGTACTTTGGCTGACCGCTAGTGTTTCATATTTGTGCATATTGGATGAGAGTTTTTTGTCACCAAAAAAACACAAATTCCAATTACATAAATTCAAAATGAGCCTTAAATTGATCTCCAAATCAACCCTTACCAACTCCATCGTATCCTCCCCATCAGTAAATCAAGCGCACCCTCTCTGCAATTACCCTCCTATGATCAGGGCAGGCAGCTGGAGGGTGTGTTGAATTACGGCGTTAATAGAGGGGGATGTATCCTGGCCAGCAGGCAGAGTGTTTATACCTGGACGGAGCTGCGGATTAATTTGACTATCAATCTAACTAACAGGCAGCGAGAGAGAGCGCCGACACCTGCGCATGCTGAGAAAAACAAGCACGCACGCACGCACGCACGCACGCACACACACACACACACACACACACACACACACACACACACTTATGTCAATGCACGTATTTGAACGCAAATGCTTCTACATAAGGATGCATGTATTCACATACAGGTTATACATAAGGTCTACTCTATTTGTACACACTTTTTCATCTTAATTTATTTGAAGTTTTTTCTGCCAAAAAAGAGTAAATGTTTAAAGAATGTGGGCGCATAGCATTGGTGGGAAAAAGCAACTACTCACACTAAATACAGTCAAAGCCGACTCTCAGATCTATCAAAATGTAACTGATCTACCTGAGGCTGGTCAACCCATATATTTTGTCTCTTCATTTCAGTAACGTTAGGCGTGATCACAGCAAGCCATTACCCATATTACTGCACACTATGACGTCCACGTCTTCTCCCGGTCGGGTCGCGGAGGTAGCAGTTCCAGCAGAGAGCCCCAAACGTTCCTTTCCCTGGCCACATCAACCAGCTCTGACTGGGGGATTCCAAGGCGCTCCCAGGCCAGTGAAGAGATATAATCCCTCCACATGGTCCTAGGTCTACCCCTTGGTTTCCTCCCAGCTGGACGTGCCTGGAACACCCCCTAGGGAGGCGCTCAGGTGGCATCCTTACTAGGTGCCCGAACCACCTCAACTGGCTCCTTTCGACGCGAAGGAGGAGCGGTTCAACTCTGAGTCCCTGCCGGATGACTGAACTTCTCACCTTATCCCTAAGGGAGACACCAGCCACCCTGCGGAGAAAACCCATCTCGGCCGTTTGTATCGGACACTCCATTGTACCCTTACTCGAGAACAAGAACCCGAGATACTTGAACTCCTTCACTTGGGGTAAGGACTCATTCCCTACTTGGAGTGGACAGTCCATCGGTTTTCTGCTGACGTGAGTTAGCTAAATCTGTCTGCGACCAACTTGACTCAACAACTGATTAACGTAGTGTTTACCCTGTCATTTTACATCCGGCAGACCAAGAGGAAACGCCCCGGAGCAATAAAAATGTTTTTAAAAGGCCAAAATGAATGCCAAATATCCATTCAAGTTTTTTCAAAATGTATATTAATTTGTTGCACACCTCTGTGAAAAGGTACACACCTACTATGGTTACCCTGATAACTATGTTTTTGTTGCGTGCCGACCGTATTCAAATAGTATGGTTGTTGACACTGCCCGTTTTGACCATCAGAAACTACGTCAGCATGGCTATTTCTATAGCAGCGATGCATATGGTGATATCAAATACTGTCTATGAGAGGTAGCACAATAAAGTGATTTCCTCTCAGCAAGGTTAGATCTATTGCCGATTAATAAATTGCCCTTAGGGCTAGATGTTAGTGTCAATGGTTGTCCCTCTTTTTATGTCAAGGGTGTAACCTGCTTTTCCCCAAATGACAGGGGTTGGCTCCAGCCCTCGGCAACCCTTAAGGATAAACAACTTTTTTAAAAAGGGATCAGAGAAATATACTTTTTTTTTTTCAGGCACAGCTCCTTGGCATATTCATCCATGAAAAGTGCAACTGTGAATCATTTTATAATGATAACAAAAGCCCTTAGGGCCTTTTCAAATAACTTCTCACACCAAAATAATCATTTGTAGATCAATAACTCACTTGCTGCCACTTCAAATTTGTAAAAAAAAAAGCTTTGTTTTTTCTGGAATACTTTTAAGAATTCACGAACGGAGAATTGTCTTTATTAAGTTAACCTTTAAGTAAAGAAAATAGGGGCATCGTTCAACAAAATAAAACTATATCAAAACATCAATTCAAAAACGTTCACACAACAGGGGCAAGAGTAATATTTATTCAGTCGATATCATTTAAAAAATGAAAATTATTTCGCTGGTAGCAAGTATTTCTTACCTGCTAACCCTTTCCCTCAACCTATCCTAAGGGAGTGCATGTATGTAGACACGTTGTGCCTCTCCACCTCTGTTCCTTACTTCTTACTTGCTACCCCTTTCCCTCAACCTATCCTAAGGGAGTCCATGTATGTAGACACGTTAGTTTAGCTGCTGTAGGCTTAGACTGTCGGGGGACACCTTACTTCTTCCTTCTGTCTGTCTGTACCTTTGTACTCTCATGTTCCGAATAACCCAGCTTCCCCAACATTTCTTTTTGGTGTCTATATCTATGCCGGGATCCTGAGTCATGGCTAATCCTGTTGCTGCGGTCCGGTGTCCTGGATCCTCTATCCTGAGTTCTGGATTTGAGTCCTGGACTTCAAGTCGTGGCTGAACCTGTCACTCTGGTCCTGCCTGACTCTCATCATACTACTTCCCTGATGGCTCCCACAGGATTGTTGACATCCTCGTGGATTCATCTTATTATTATAGAAACATGCATTTCCAAACATTTGGTCTACCCATGTTGTAAATGTATTATCTTTTTGATTTAAACACAGCATCTATTGCACGTCTGTCCGTCCTGGGAGAGGGATCCCTCCTCTGTTGCTCTCCCTGAGGTTTCTCCCATTTTTACCTTTAAACTGCGGGTTTTCTCTGGAAGTCCAATATCACAAATGTAACATTTGTGATATTGGGCTATATGAATAAACATTGATTGATTGAAAAATGCAATTTTGCTAAAACCTTACTAATTCAAACACTTCCAAAAAGTCACTCTTATTCTTGCGCCTACAAGGCTGAAGATTTAGCATGTGTTTATGAAGTAGTGAGCCTATAAATGGAAAAAGGCAATTTATGTGAGAGTTCATACAAATATTATTTTATTTACCTCAGTTATTAAATACTTTTTTTCACTTATGATTCATTCACATGAAAACTGTTTTTTTAAGGAATTCAAGGTTACAAGAAGTGAATGGTTGATATACAAATGATCACTTGGTAGAGGAAGTATTCCTTTAAGACCTTGTGATTTAAAAAATGTACAAAACTGCATCAAAATGCACTGGCACGTAAAATAATTAGTTAAGAGAGTACACAAACACATTGCCAGAGTGTGAACTCACTGACATTTGAAATTGTTCAACAACTTTAGGCTATGTGTCAGTGTGCTGTATAAAAGGTCAGATATATGCATGAGTGCTGATATTACTTTGTGTCAGATCAGCAACCCCAACCTGTGAAGCATTGATCGATATGTGTCACTACTGATAAGCAACAACCACACCGCCCCTTGTCCCTATGGAGACTTTAAACCACAGACAAAACATTAGAATTAAGTGATGATTCAATTCAAATACTTTTTTAATGAATCAGTCTCGGTTAGTGTCGGTTAGTGTTGGTCCAACACTACTTCTAACATATCACATAGCTTGAAAAACTAAAACTTTATGTTCCATGCCAAATCTCCTACAGTAGACCATGGAATCGAAAACTTTAAAGAAATTATTATATAATTAAAATATATATTGAAATAAGTATGATTCTAGAGATACCCTGCTCATTCACTATTGGGAACGCAAACTATACCAACCTCGATTATGTGAACGAAATACGCTCTGCATTGATATACCACGGTCATAGTGTACAGGAATTGACTTACTTAAAAGGCTAGATCATTTTTCTTTCTGGCACTCAGTTGTTGTATTGAACTGCGCTGATTTTGCTTGTTTGTTGTGTTATTGTCAAAGAAGTAATACAAAGTGCAAAAAAGGATGGAGCTTTGATGGATTTAAAGACAGGTTTACAACTTGTTTCTTTTTTCTTCCTGTTTCATGTATTATCATAAAATGACATTTTGGCCACCCACATTAAATACAATCACAGTATGTATTTCTAACGGGTATTAAAATGTGGACTCCGGCCATCCCTTCCTCTCCCAATGTTAAATTCCACAATCAGTCAAAATACTATAAAATAGGTGCTGTTCAAACTTGCATAGCGATAGTTCAATATGTAACTAATATAAAAGCAACTTAGTATTTTTTACTCTTTAATTCTACAGGTAGCAGGTTGTTTTTTTACATGTTGTCAATGTCTATGACTTTTATGTTTTAAGATGGTGTTTTTATTTGTATTCATGTGTTTTATATATATATATATATATATATATATATATATATATATATATCACTGTAATTAGATATACTGAACATTTACTGAATGCTCAATGAAAAAGTGTTTTTTTCAATTTGGGCCGAATGGCAAACATCTATGTGGGCCTACCCTGACCTTTGTCCATCCACTCCCTGTGTGTTGTGCATATTCAACTTGATTACATTCAAATTATTCATATGCCGTATCTTAGCACAATATTAACTGTATTAAAGACATTGCAGCGTTTCTTTTTGGCCTCAAGATACAGCAGTAATGCCTATGTTGCACAATAATTTGAGTTCATGTGTTCTAGTGGTGCACACAGTATTAATAAACAAACTGGCGTTAATTAGATTAGCAGGAACTAATTGCCACTCAATGAATCTGCAGCTTTTAGGCCCCCTGAGGCTCTGGGCCATGGTGGGGCCTTGTGCACTTTGCCATGTTTGCTATCCAACATTGTTAAGATGCAGTGGTGACTGATTCCACATGCCCATGCTTATTATACTGTAACGAGTAATCAGTGTTATAGATATGCTTGAGCAAAACTGTGAGAAAAGCTTAATTATATATAATAATTAATTGTGAGCTCAAATGGATAACTTCTTTATTTTAGTGGCTGCAGTATGAGTGAACATTTTAAACATATCGTTGGGGGTTTAGCTTGCGTTTTGCAGGACATAATGCCAATGGGTATGTGGGAAAAACGATGTTACCTGGCCAAGGTGACTCTCATGAATGTGAGTGTGTGTTTGTGTGTGTTATTTGTGTGCTGTGCTGAATTCTGTGCATTCACCCCAAGGCCTGTATTTAAAATGAAGTTATTGTGCACGCTTAATCTTCTGTGCATTTGTGCCTGCTTGCAACTGTTCAAGTTTAGTACGTCTTGGTATATTTATGTTTATCTGTGTTGTTGAGTTTTGGCATATGAACAAAATAATTTCAAAATAGATACTTAGGATAAACATAAAAATCTCTCTTAAACATCTGATGATTCATGACGTTAATTAGCTTCATTAAATATCAAAAGTTCTAGTTTCTTCTTTTACCTATGGTCATGAAGGGTGGGTCATGATCAAAATAATGAGATTGAGGAAATAAGCGGCCGGTAAAGGGTTTTCTCCAGAGGATGGCTGGCATCCCCATTAGGGATAAACTGAGAAATTCAGTAATCCAGGGACCCTGGTTAGATCTGCTTCTCCCTTGTGTAGAAAGGCGCCAGCTGAAGTGGTTTGGGCACCCTGTGAGGATGCCACCTGGTTGCCTTCCCATAAAGGTTTTCCAGGCAAGTCTAGCTGGAAGGAGACTGAGGTGCAGAGCCAGGACCAGGTGGGGGTATCATATCTCAACGCTCGCCTTGAAGGGCATTGGAATCACCTAGTCAGAGCTGGTTGAGGCCTCGGTCAAAATATCAAACAAGTTGAGTTGAAAGTTTAATGTGGAGGTAATTACCTGCAGACAACCGATTGGATCGTCACTGCCAGCAATTTTTTGGTAGCCAAGCTGCCTGAATTGTGGTGAAAAGTAGATTAATTGTAGGGTTTCCTCTGTTTAGTTTCAGATGGAAGAATTCTTGATATTAAATGCGACCTCACCATAGTTATTAGTTGAGAACCACCCCTACACTGAAGGGGTGCAATTGGAATTGGAAAAAAAACTAGAGAAAATATGTTGGTTTCAAAATGATGTCTAGTGGTGCCACACCATGAGGTGGAAACACAGCATTACACAAGAGCTGTGGATGTTTTGGGGTTCAAAGCACGACCATTGCTATAGAGAGCTGGCTTTCCAACATGACCATTCTGAAACACAGGTTGCTTGGTTTTCACAAATCCTCCCCTGCCCTCCTTTCTCCTGTGACGTAGTTCATTTCTCCATATCACTACCAAGCCAGATTGTATTTCAGAGCAACCTAAAACCTTGTGAACATCAAAGTGTGGAAACCAAGGCCTACTTTTTTGTTTTTAAAGACAGGCCAGAGCAGCAGGCATTGGCTGAAGTTGGCATATACTGGCACATGTTGGTCCACATTGGCAAGAGAGTAGAACCAACTCAATGGTTGCCAAGTCATAGAGGACTGCCAAAGAAACTTCAAATGTCCGCACTCTACTTCTCGCCCATTCTGCTCTCCTGTCCTCTCTATTCTACCCTCATATTGCTATTGCCTGTTTGTCTTCCAGTCTCTTTCTCTCTTTATCATATTGTCTCTTCCTTTTTCCACTCGCTGTGTTTATCTCCTGCTCAGAGTCTGTTAATCTGATGAAGAGAAAGGTTAAACATTTGTCTGGCATCAGAAAACACCCTAGTGACAATTATGTGTGTTTTTGAGTGAGTGTCCACAGGGAGTATATTCATCTGCTAAAGCAAAGAGAGGCAGGTGGTTCATCTTACTAGTAACACCACAGGGGAATAGCTGAGAGATAGCACATTATTTGTTTGGAAAAACCTTCCAAAATGACCGAAATGAGCGTTTCCTTAGGTACTACATTTATGGTTAATCATTGGTTCATTGTGTTTAACAAAACTAACTTACAGTAGATTTTGGTCAAGGTTAAATTAAATAGGGTGAATATTATGGTCTCCAGTGTAAAAATAAGCCAGTTTATATGTCCAATAATCTATCCAGAACTCCTCTGAGGTTCTTTTTGCTGATGTATACATTTTGGCCATCCACTTCTGCCTCTGTTCCTAAAAGAGGACAGTCAGTTTTCATTAAACCAGAAAAAGTCAGCAGGAATATGTCAACATAGACCCCTTTTAGACCAGTCTATGGGAAATTATTTTTGTAAAAATATGTTGGCCCACAATACAAATTCTTTTTTCTGACATCGCTTTTAATGAGTTGTCTAATAATATGTACTCTTGCAATACAATCAGATACCAGATCGTATTAACGTACTAACTAAGCTTTATTAAATCAGGCAATAAAGGCAGTTACATTTTTGGTGTAAAACCACATGAATCTGCAAGCTTGTGTTTAATTTGCTTTAAAATAAAGTTTGGGAGGGTAAAAATATTCTAAAGATAAGCGTTGATTATAGTTATTTTGGAAAACAACCTAGTTTGCTGAAACTGATCGAATACTGTCTCCTAAAGCTACGATAAAAATGCAGTTTAAAACACTTTTAACTGCACTGTGCTGTGAACGTAGATTGGTTCTATAAACGTAGCAATACTTTCCCTCGTAAAAACCTTACTTGCAGCATTTACTACCGCAACCTTTTGGGAAACAATTAGCAATAGATACAAAGAATATGGACAGGCTTAGATGCATAAAAACTTCAAAATGGTTATAAGTCAGTTATCTTGTTCACTCTGTTTTTGATCAGCTCGTTATATAGGACTAGTAGTCACTACATAACTAAGTTTAACATTTCACAAAAATGTCCACCCTTCTTTCAACAGAAATTCAGTGACTGCTTAGAAATGACGACACAGAGTTTTGGCATTTTCATTGCTGCTAAATAGTTCCTGGGCCTATAAAAGGTATGACCACAAGAGCAGAGACCTTTGGCTACCAGGAACAATAGCTGATGAACCAAAGTTAAACCTGGTTTGTTAAGATGTTGTCACCATCCCTGTTATGTCTGTATGTGCTTCCTGTCTGTGTAATTCTGCCTGTGCTAACTTATTACCTGATCATTTTCACATTATTGTTACTTGTTACACGCTTTTATCCAAAGCGACTTACATACTCAATACTGTGGACAATCCCTACAGGAGCAATTTGCGGTGAAGTGGCTTTCCCAGGGAAACAACGACATGCTGACTGCAGTGGGGTTTGAACCTGTGCTCCCCTAATCCCAACACCAAGGCTCTACCCACTGCGCCACACGCCTCCACCTTTCACCTGCTGCCGTTGTGTTTTCCTGCCTTCCCCAGCTATGTCTTGTCCTTGTGATTAGCTCTGTATGTATTTAAGTCTTGTTTGTTTTGTCGGTATTGGTAAGATCCTTGTTTGTTCGTCGGAGATTTTGTTTCCGTTTGCTTTGCCTTGCCTACTCTGTTCTCTTGCCCTGCCACTAAAGGTACGTCCTGCATTTGGCTCCAACCTGCTCTGCCTCCACATGACAGGTTGATTATTCAGGTAAGGCTTCTGCGTTCCTGAAAAGGTTTCTGGTCCCTCAGGAAAGACCTTTGGGCTAACTTTTTTTAAATTATTAATGGGCATCTTGTTTTTTTTAATTTTAAATGGACTCTAGAGAGGTTAAAAGGAAACTAGAAGACCAGACCTCAGAGTTCCAAAGTCTCAAAATGCTACAACTGCTGTCACAAACTGGATGAATGTGAAGTATTTTGTTAAAGGAGGATGAAAGCGTAATTAAGGAGCACTATTGGAGTGATTTTGATGGTTATTGGACTCAGGATTAATTCATTTGGATTCCCGCTGTATGAAGAAATTAAAAGGACAAGTGGAAACAATTCACATAGGGATTAAACTTTTTAAAACACATGCTCAAAGTAAGCCGGATTTTGCCTATGTGTGGATTCAAAAGTCGTAAATAATGTACAAAATGGAGGAGACCGATCTGATCGGAGCATCTGTGACAAATAATCCAACTGAAACCGGCATGGACAATGACTATGTTTTAAAAATGCGCTTATCAAAAGCCTGGTTTGGACATTTTACGGGCAGAAGAAACATTTCGAAAGAATTATACATTTCTGTCTTTTTTTGCCTTTAATAGCTACAGTACTAACTTGAATTTTTATTCAAATGAATAATTTTTTTAAAATATTTTATTGTAATGTAGAGACAAGGCTTTTAGTGACAATCATGTATTGCGTTACAATTATATGCTGCTCTACAAGGTAAGTCTTGAGCATTTGAACAAACAATCATTGCTTTCATCCTTCTTGTGACAAGAGTTTCACCAATTAGCCAGAGCTAACCAGTCACGAAATGAGGAGGCCGGTGAATCCAGCCAACTTGAAAACCGATTAAATCATCAACCATTCAGGCAAATACCAATATCACCAACAAGTAAGTTCGCCAGTTTGCTTGTAGTCCTGCCAACAAACCAAACAACCACAGACCCCACCAAGCCAATTGTCCAGCCACGATGTCACCAAATGAGACAATTACTCACCCATCCAGCAAGCCAACCAATTCAAAAACGTGTTACATTTCCAGGTAATGCAAAGTGTTGAAGTGAAGAGTGAGCAAAGGCAAAGGCATGAGATATCTCATCTCACCCTGCCTTGTTCACTATCCAACACTCATTATTTTGTTCTCTCAGAGTCCTTTTCTCTATTGGTTTGTCCTCTGTCTTTCTCATGCCCTCTTGTGTTTGTGTGTGTGTGTGTGTGTGTGTGTGTGTGTGTGTGTGTGTGTGTGTGTGTGTGTGTGTGTGTGTGTGTGTGTGTGTGTGTGTGTGTGTGTGTGTGTGTGTGTGTGTGTGTGTGTGTGTGTGTGTGTGTGTGTGTGTGTGTGTGTGTGTGTGTGTGTGTGTGTGTGTGTGTGCGCAACTCTCTTTGTGTTGCAGGATAGAAGTTTGGTGCAAAGTATTTCTCAGTTTTAAACCGAGACCTCTTACTGTGTTTATCAATTTGTTGTGTGTGTGTGAGAGTGTGTTTCAATGGTGTCCTAATCATCGCGGCTGTATAGAGGGTCTCGGGCAGTCGCAGCATGCCCTCTACCCCTACCGCGGTCCTTATACCTGCAGAGAAAATTGATTTCTGCTTTTCTTTTTTTCCTCGTTTCATTCCTCCACCTCTTTCTCAATACTCCCCTCCATCTTTCTCTTCTTTCCATCAGCTTCCTTCTGCTTTTCTCTACATATATTCACCCATTCTCCGCATCCCTCCAATATAACTACTTTTTCCTGGACTCACTCTCCTTCCCACCCTCCTACTTTAATTTTTTTATATAACTGGTGTCTCAGGCAATGTTATTTTCCAGTTAAGGTCTCATAAAAGAGATTGTCACTCCACTTTTATGCCCTTTTTTTTTAAAACATCAACTCCAGGTTGCCTACACACTTCAATAGAAACAAGAAATCTGCAGTGTTTTGGAAATCAACAGTTAGTGAACAGATGTCAGTAGTCCATATGAAATTAAGTGGAATAACCATCAGAGGACAAGGGGGCTACAACCAAGACAGAACGATTCAACCAGGAGTCATCGCATGTGTTATACAGAAGATAATAGCTTAGAATCATTTGAGAGGAGTCAAGCTGTTAATGGAACCTGCTCGATGGTTCATCTCTCCTCTTCTGTGGGGTTCCTCTATGTTATTTTCTCTTAGACAGCACCTATATACAGTGGCCCTGAAGTGCAAGTCAAAACAACATTTCACAAAACGCTACAGCATTTCATAAAACTCAACTGTTGGGGAAATAATTTGCTTGGGTATTCAACCTTTGACACAGTTCATCATTTTTCACTCTCACTCTCTCCTTTCCCATGGCATAGGTCTACAGCCTTGGGTATTGCTGCTATCTCTTTTAAGGAGGGGCAGCTTGGGCGCATTGTTGTTGCCAGTCTGTGACAGAGCACAAGCCGCCATGAGGTCATTTACTGTTCAGGGACGAAGGTTCCCTGGCGCGCATTCTTTTTCTATGGACGAGAGCTCTAGTTAGATTCAGGGTCCATAATTGTTTAGTCTCACTGATAAAGAATGCTGATTATTACACTCCGAACTAGTTAAAACCTCGAGCTACAGAAAGAGTTCTTCAGAATTGGTTTGGCAACTGCTGTGTCAACTCGTGACACACCACCTGTCTTGTCAACTCTCCGGCCATAACTCCAAATAAACCATCAGTGTTTGACATCGAAGCTCCAACTCTCCTCGTGTCTCTCTGAGTCCTGACTCTCCATTGCTTCAGAAGTTTCCCTTACAAAACTCAACGACATTCAAAAAAACTACAGTAGGGCTGTCAAACGATTA
The DNA here is from genome assembly GCF_949606895.1 of Notothenia rossii. Classification (NCBI taxonomy): domain Eukaryota; kingdom Metazoa; phylum Chordata; class Actinopteri; order Perciformes; family Nototheniidae; genus Notothenia; species Notothenia rossii. The sequence continues at coordinate 64,894,236 of NC_136901.1, read as the reverse complement.
AACATTTTAATCAGATTAATCACAGCTTAAAAATGAATTAATCATGATTAATCACCATTCGAACTATGTCCAAAATATGCAATTTCTTTATTGTTGTGGGAATGGAAAGATAAATGAAAGAAGGAGGATATATCCATTTAACATATAGTAGGCCTATGTATGTATGTTTATTATAACATTGTTCTGTGTGTCAAAATGAAAGACAGCCCACACACCTAGCAATCATCAAACCGTGGGGTCTTATTTCATTACGTGTTGATTTCTATCAACAAGGACGACGACGACGACGACGTTGTGATCAGCTGTTTTAGCGCAGTTCTCCAGTGAAGGGGCCGGGGGGGAGTCTCCCTCCGCAGCTGTTTAGCGTAGTTTTGGCACAATTCCGTTGTACAGACCGACGTTAACAGCAGCCCTGTCTGTGAACACGGAGACCGACTCTGTCGTCCGGTGATCTAACCGCCTTCTGGAAAAGCTTCACAAGTACATCGGTACGCAAATGCGCTTTGTGACACAAGTGACGGTACGCATTTCAGATTACGCACATAACCTGCGTACCAGTTCTCATTCATAACACTCCGTTCGATGTCTCACTATGGGATGCGCGTTATGTGCACCCCTGTACTACAGCAAAAGTATTCTCCGTCGGGACTTCTGCAACAACACCACGCCCTTATCTTGATTCTGATTGCCCAGAAGACATTATCAAAGATGTTCTATTGAGAAGACGATCACTACGTGACAAAAGTTTTCAAAAACGTTTCTAGTCTTCGGTATTTCGAAGTGGCTCCTGAAATCAATCTTACTAACTGCTGTCTGTGCAATTCTTGGCGCGAGTTGGCGGACTTTATTTAGCTTACTTTAACTTCATTTTTCATGGTGGGGCTAAGCCATTTCTTGGTATGGGTGTAGCCTACCCCAGACATACCCTGGCGTTGCCACTGGTGGGATGTATGGGGCGGGCCATTCTGCACAAGCGTTAAATGCGTTAAATATTTTAACGCAATTAATTCAAAAAATTAATTACCGCCGTTAAAGCGATAATTTTGACAGCATTAAAAAAAACACTACAGCATTTCAGAAATTGAGGTGACCTGCCTTTGTGACATGCAACAACATTAACATCAACCTTTCTGTTGGTCGCTTGTTAGCAAACCCTTCACACGATGGCAGAGCGAACATGTACAGGCAGGGCCCATAGTGATAGCCCTATAGTTTAAATCTACTACCCACAAATAAACATATGGACATGGGTTACTATTTAAAAAAAATGGTAAATGTATTTAGGAACCTATCAATGTGATTTTAAGTGGGGGTGGACCTCAAATCCTCTAGGGGGTCCAGGGGCATGCTCCCCCGTTTTTTTATTTTGGAGGTAAATGCATCAATCTGGTGCACTTTGAGGGGAAAATAAAGAGACTAGATCTATGGAAACACCTATATATGAAACAGAACTGTATACATTTCAATAATCATAAAATCATGGCCATAATCAATAACATCCCATTTCCAATATGAAAAAAACACTGAAACTTGTTTATTTATTTATTTTTGGTTCATTTATAGTTGTGAGTGTGTCTGTGCTCCTGAATCAGCCTAACCTGTCTCCCTCCTCTCCCCCTGGTCCTCTTTGAGGCAGCAGCAAAGACTAGTTCTAGCTCTCAACAAGTTTTAAAAGTCTTTTACCTTTTTTCACCTAGTTAACTTTTTATTTGTTATTATTCATGCATATTTTACTAATCACTACCCCCTCAAATGGAAATATATGTTTACATAAATGGTGACCAAACCGTTTGAGACCCACTGAGAACTTAGACTAAGTTAACTATCTAAACACTCAAGAGTCCTTTACCTCACCTGAGCTGAGGTTATCCCGAGCTTGAATGACACACAGAGACCAATCAAGGGCTTTGATTTATGATCTGTATGACAGTGGCCATGTCGGCAGGCCACATCATATAGACAGCCAGTCACCCTGTGTGAGGCAGACCCACATTTGTGCAGTGTTGCGTTCACAATACATTAAAAGAAATAAAAAAATCCTCAGGCCAGCAGGCCACTTAACAGGCCAGGCCATCAGGAAACCTCCCGGTCCTCGGATTTTTTAAATAATAATAAATGGGTCGCAAAATATACTTAGGCGGCCGTTAATATACCTGGGCGGCCTGCCCAAGTAAAGTATATGTGTGTGAAACCCTGAATAATGAAGCTTACTGTTGTATTTTCTCTAAACTATTTTTTTTTTCTTTCTTTCTGTCATTCATGTACAGTATGTATGTTTGTTGTATGCATATATTAAATGTTTTTTGTAAAGTGTCTTAGTACTTAGAAAAGCACTATAACAATGTAAAATGTACTATATTGTGTGTAGTGTCTCAGATAACTGAAACCACCTAAGAAAATCTAATCAAATGTGTTGATGTTTTTGGAAAAAGCTCAACAACAGTTAACACCATTCATTCAGATGATTATTCTTAGTCACAGCAAAGTGAAGGCAGGATGTCTCAGTGCTACAGGGTCTTGTCACAACCTCAGAGAGAAGAGGACATATATATTGCAGGCAGCAACAAAGCTGTAGGGAGACCAAAGGCATACTGCATGAATTAAAGAAGGCCAGGGCCTGTTTGTAGAGGCCATGAAAAGGAAGTGTGAATAGCAATCACTTAGCCTTGGGCCAACATATTGTAGTTCCAATGTATATTTAAGAATTCAGCTGAGATTTTTTTATGTTTAAACAAGATGAGACCACAGGTAGCTCTTCTGATATTCTGTTTTCTTTCATATTATCTGCTTTGTGCCTAACATTGGGATTGACACCTGGGTGAACTCTTTTCATTGTACAAACACAACAACATTGAGACTCTCCTGCTATTGCCAAACCCATCAACAATTAAAGCCCTTTTAAACTACCTTATTCTTGTCATGCAACTGCCTTTAGGCCCTAGCTTACAAAACACACTTGGAAATGTGCATGTCCGATTTGTATTTAGTATACACACAAACTATGATGTGTTTGTTTATCCAATATGAATCTCAACACTAAAATGAGCATTGTAGTTATAAGAAACAGTGCAGGTTGGTTTAAATGCATTAACTAAAAGTGTTCCTATTGATATTTAATGTGATGCCTCTTGAGAGATATCATAGTCTAAAGGCCAATGCCAATGAAAATAAATTAAAATGTGTATGATATCGTGCTAGGAATTGGAGGAAATGTAGGCTAGTTAGCTAGCTAAACGTTTTTCTTTTTTAATGATTGCACAACTAGACCAGATTTCACTCTGCCACAAGAGGGAGCTTCTCTGAATGTCCAAATGGTACATTCCATCGCCCCGAGTTTTCGAATGGTCCAGTTTGTGAAAAGCACTCAATCGCTCAGACTGACTATTTACGAATACCCATAATTAGCATGACCAGTGTCACAAAGGTAGTAAAGACCAAGGAAAGAGTGCCAATCCACCAATGTAAAATCAACGATAGAGAAGGTAAAAATATCATGTTATCAACTACCAATTTTAATTGACTAAAGGTGAGAACCAAAACGATGGGTCTTCTAATGGCCTCCACTGCAGCAAGGGAAAACTGTTAAAGGTACGGAGGAAAGACATTTCCATATAAACGTGTTCTTTTCCCCTTGACCCTCTCCGTCACGCCTTGTTAATGCACTAAAGATGATAAGAACAGCTTATCAGACACACATCCATCACCACTGACAAAGATAAGGCATGGGCAGATGGATGGAGGGCAGGAGGGATGGATTGGTGGGTGCAGGGAGGGCTATAGATGAACAGGTAAGTGGATGCACAGCAGGATATATAAACCATTATAGATACATAGCACAGGGGTATAAAGGTCATTGCCATTATGTGATGGCTTATATAGCGCTATTTTCACAAGAAAGAAAAGTGAGTTATAAGTCAAATTACTGTTCAGAGGTAGATTTATAAATTGTATAGCAAAATAAAACGCTTTAACTACATTGATATACTTATTGCCAGTTTTGAAGGGAACATGTATGCTCCCAGATAACAGTTTTAAAGACGTATTTCACTTTTGTTAATTGGAAGAAAGGGGAAAAAAACACATAACTGGTTTATGTTGAGGAAAGGTTATCCATAACAAAATACATTTTCAAAATCAAGTTGACAATATATATTTGTTGTTTGGGAACTTATTTTTTAGGAGACCGTGCCAATACTAGTTATGGAAAACATGTTAAATGAGCAAAAAGCTGCATATTAAACCCTGCAGTGACTCCAAACAACCCTTTCTCAAAGCCAACTGTGTCAATTACAAAGTATTATTTATCAGCCCCAAATACTTATGATAATTAGGAAATTCTAAGATTTCCAAGGCATATTTTCCCTCCCAAAAGTCAGTCAGTTTGCACCTTTATCTGCTATAACAGAGCTCCTCACTGACACTCCGAATGCACGTCAAACTGATCATCAAAGCGTTGGAAAAAAAGAGTTTCTAGAACTGTTGCAATATTCAATAAACAGCCACAAACACGGTGCCAAATAGTCAACTTCTTCTTAAAATACAGAACTATTGCAAATCACTAGATGCTGATAGCCTTATTATACTCTTTGAGCTTCCGCATCACTTTGATTCAGAGTCGAGCGGTTTATGGCACAAAAACAACTTGTTGGTATCCACATCAGTCATTTTGGTTTGTTGTTCTACCCCCTGCATGCATCTCACAAAGACATCACTGGGAGACTCATATATAGTGAAACACTGATACAATGAGGCTGATGTAAGACTCGACATCCTCCACGGGCTCCTCCTGTGTTGTTTATCCACCCGCCAATAGATCATTGGTGCCTATGTTGTACCTTGTTTCTCCAATAATCTGCTGTCTAACAAGTAACATGTAATGTTGGTAAGCAAGACCAACCAGTGATAGTGATTTAAACAATGTGTAAGCAGCATCGGTGTGAAAGTGAAACAATGTTCCAATTCCTGGAAAGATAACTTATTGGAGAGTATTCCTAATTTATTTTTTGGATCTTGCTTTGATCCACATAAACCTTGACAGCATAAAAACATAACAACAGACAAACAAACCACGTCCAACCTTAAAATACATATCTATAATCAAAGCAATTAGTCAACAATTCATGACTAGATGTTAATATTATATGGCTTAGTTGAATACTCAATTCTGATTGGTCAATTCGGACATTTCATTTGTTGTTAATTCTTGCTTAAGGACTGCCCCTAAGGAGAACAGACCGTTGCTGAGAAGGATTTAGGGATTGATCATGATATTTGTTATTTTAAACTAATGAATTGCCTTGTGGAAAAATTGGAAATCGAATGTTATCGGACGATTAAATGGCCTTTATGAGTAGTTTTTGGGAGCATTCATTTGAGTTAGTATGGCCCTTCTCTACCTCCTAATTGGCTCAGTGAGTTGTGAATAATTTTCTATTACACGGCTTTGTTGAATATTCGATTCTGATTGGTTAATGTGGACATTCATCAGGCTGCTGTTTTTTAAAAGCAGACAATTGCTAAGGACACTGATCAAGGGATTATGTCCAGTCCGCATAAAGAAGTCATATCAGAAAAACACCATGGAATACTTTTTGGATATTCATTTTTATATTTGTGTAGAGCATGAAGCTTTGGATTCATGATGGATAAACTGTCCCCAGTAGGAAAATAAAAACAGCACGCGAGAAGGAAAGAGGCTAAAAGACAGAGCGCTGGACGTCAGAAAAATCAACAGAAGAAGACAGACAGGAAGTAAACAATAAAGGGAACACGGTATGGGCTCAGCTATTGTTTAAAGACTGGTTAATGGAGAACAAACTAGTCACAAATTCCAGTCATATAGGAGAGATGATTCACCTTGGCATAAAATACAGATAATTTAATTATTGAATTCCACAGTAACATTTCTATATGAGGTTACACCCATTTTATATACATGCCTCAGGAAGGTTGAGGCAGCAGCTGAGGTTGCTCTGATGTTTTTTTATATTCTATATGAACCTGTCTTCATTTTCATGTCAGTGTCAGGTGGAAAGGGGACTTCTATCTCAGGGTGCTGACGTGGGCCTACTGTATATGTAAAAGGCAACATACGAAGGTTCCGTGTGTTCTCACTCCCAACTCATTAAAAATGGCAGCTTGGTTAGTGGCCCCGTACGTCAAAATACAGTACTACGTTTCATATGCTCTCTACTTTAAGCTTTTCATGCGTAGGCTTACTCCAGTGAGCGTGAAGATTTTGATGGAGAAAAGGAGGAAGTCTTGTGACAAAGTATAAAGAGTGTCATAGTCAGGATGTTGGGAGATAGATGGACGGGTTAAAAAAGCAAGGGGCTTTCGTCAAAGATAATGCTGTTCATGCCATGTGAAAACAAAAGTTAACATGAATATTAGCCAAAAAACAATATATAATAATACTAATTTATGTAGCGTAAATAACCTGTACATAACTTAAGTTATCAGAAATTGGTTAAGGAAAAGCTTTTATCTTTCCCACCCCAGGGCAATTCACGTTGTTACAGCAAAGGGGAACAGCGCAGAACAAATGGGAATTACATTATGGATAACAAGTATGCAAAATGTATGGTTATTGAAGTAGATAGTTGTAATATCAAGAATAACAGTACTAAACTGAACAAAATTGTGAATTGCACTAGAGCAGTAGTATTGCACAATTTACAGGCTGTGACATAAACTTCATAATTGCTTAAACCCAAATCATGATTTTTGGCTAAGTCTAACCAAAAGTTGTGTTTAAATGTGCAAACCTTTACCACATGTTAAAGACTATCGGACCACCCTGTCCGTACAAAATGCGTGACAAAGGTATCGCCAAGGGGCTTTAACCAAGTGTCAGTTTACGAGTTGGGAGTAAAAACGTGTTTCATTGTCACAGCGACAACAATTTACATGAGCTTGAGGGCAATAAATACATTAAAAGGTTAATTCTCCAAATGTCTTTCTATGCATGGTGAAACATTCTACATACAACCTTCTAGTAATATTATATGATCCAGTCGTTGCTCCCTGCTAGGATAGTGCCTGTGTGTGTGTGTGTGTGTGTGTGTGTGTGTGTGTGTGTGTGTGTGTGTGTGTGTGTGTGTGTGTGTGTGTGTGTGTGTGTGTGTGTGTGTGTGTGTGTGTGTGTGTGTGTGTGTGTGTTAATAAGAGACCCTGAGACAATGACAGACACCAAGCCCTAATTAGGTTGTCATGCTGAGAGAGCGAGGGAAAAAGGAGAAAGAGAGAGCTTATTAGGGAGGAAAGGTGTCAAACTTTGGCAGGAAAAGGAGGTGGGTGGAGAGCAACGGAGGGGGAAGATGAGGGGATGAGGGAGAGGGCGATGAGGGGAGGTAAAGTGAATCTGGTGCAGATAAAAACAGGAGACGGGGGAGAGGGAGCAAATGGAGGAAGATGGAACAGGAACTAGAAGAAGAAGAGATGGAGGAGGAAGAGGTGTTGGAGATGGAGGCAGCTGGAGAGATTAAAGGACGTTGAAGGTGGTGAAGGTGTGCAGAGGAGGGAGGCAAACAGGATCAAGTAGAGAGGGGAGGTGAAGATTTGTGACACAAAGGAGAGATGTTTTTCCGAAAAGTGAATGATGGTAAATGACCTCCAATGTTGATCAATTAAAGAATTCTGTTTACTAAATGTTGGGTCTTGCTTTCAGTATTGTTTCGACTGGTAAACCCATTAGTTATGAAAGCTCACCAAAATAATTGTTGATGAGATTTTTGAAAATAAATTAGAATATCTAGACGTAACATATTGACCTTTAAAACACTTTTTTTTTTAAAAAGGGCCACTTCAACTTAGCCATGTAATAAGAAATCCTAATGACCAATTGAAACAATTAGGTACAGTAGGGCCATACCAACTCAAATGAATGCTTCCAAAAATGTTTGATAATGACCATTTAATCATTCCAAAAAATATCCGGAAGAGGAATGTTACCTTTAAGCATATTAATTACATTAAAACAACAACAACCATGCCTCATCATTACTACAAAATAAGCCAGGACATGATCTTGTCCCTATGGATATTGGCTGACAGGAGGCCACATATTTACTTTATACAGATTTACAAGAGGGCATATTTTAAGTTAGTTCATTATGCACAGACACACCATCCGCTTGTAGGTAAACAACACTGTAAGCTCTGTTCTGGGCTATAAAGCCAACCGGTACACAACTTGATACCCCACCACCCCCACCACCACCAACCTAATATCAAACAAATGTACACACACACAAACACACCCGCTACACATTACAAGGACTCGGGCCAAATTCTGCTGTAGTGCCAACAGTAAATAAATATTCAATTGACTGAACTGGCAGCATTCCATGATATATGCAAGTGCACACACACACACACACACACACACACACACACACACACACACACACACACACACACACACACACACACACACACACACACACACACACACACACACACACACACACACACACACACACACACACACACACACACACACACACACACACACACACACACACACGATCTGCAATACCTCTAGTGAAAGTTTTAAATATTGTAAACAAATGTAATAATGATAATACAGTTTTGACTTAGTTTACTGACTTTTTATTATTTATACTAAGAATCCAAATGTACAGTATATTGTATGGTAAAAATCTTTAAATTATTTAGATACCAAAGATTTTGAACCAGATACCAAAGTTGGCAATAAACTTGATTCTGGTGATAAAATATTGGCATTTTTTAAACACTATTCAGTTGTGATTTGTAATATTGATAACCTTGGCAAGGTTGACTTTCTTCAAGCGACCTCAAATAAAATCGAAAATAGTGCTGGAATGGGACCGGAGAGCTTGCTGACATTTGAAGATTATGAAGTTGTTAGTCTGTTTCATAATTGCAATTGTTTGTCATTATATATGAAAAGAATAGGTTAGCTAGCCATCTAACCAAAGATCTGCAATAATATTGGAAGATGTCATGTGATCCCATTGTTAACATAAGCCAATAAAACTTCAATTTTAGATATGTTTCCAGTGACAGTTTGCCAACTTTATAATCCCCCAGCGCCAACAAGCTCTCCGGTCCCAGCGAGGTGCATCACTTTTGTGTTTGCCCTTTTCAGTTGATGTACAGAGCTTTTGAAACTGCAGCACGTTTCTCCTAATATAAATGTTTAGGGCAGTTGTAACGTTGTCCAAATATCTGAAATTGTGATGTTACCTTAGTACACAGGTGTAGAATCCATTGTCTTCCATTTCAGCAGATCTGAACCAGATCGAGTCGTCTTCTTTACTCAGTCTATGACCAGAGAAGATGATAGGCTCCTAAAGGACCCAGTACAAAGTCAGTGTTAGAGCAATAATTATGGCTGTCATTTAAATATAAGAGTCATTTAAATAAGGAGACATACATTCCCTCTTCCCTTAAGGCAGTGGTTCTCAAACGGGGGTGAGCGGACCCCTAGGAGTACGTTGGACTACTGCATGGGGTACGTGGGATTTATTTTATGTTAATGAAATGTAAGTAATGCATTTAAAAAAACTACTAATAGTGATTAACTACTTTATTCCAAAGTGTAAAGTAATTCTGGATAATACAATGGGAAAAAGAAACGGGGTGCTCTCTTTTCCTCTCCCTCTCCTGACAGCCCGTCAGTCTCGTGCAGCTCGCTGAACCTGTAATAAGTGAGTGACCCGACAGTAAAGAATAAATATATTTCTTATAACTAGTTTAGCTAGTTCCAGAGTAGATGAACTAGCTAAGTGTGTTAGGTCTAACTCTTAGTGTATTTTTGCTCCGACTGAACGGTCCGTCACAGCGGCGGAGCTGTGATCCGGGAGAGCTGCGTGTTCTCCGTCAGCAGCAGCTGATCTGATCTCTGATCCCTCTCTCGCGTCCGGTTATACTTCACTCGCGTGTATGTCCAAATTTATCCGATCTAGTTAGTTCTAGTTAATGATATGACTGCCTGCTTATCAAAGGACCTAAAGCAGGGGTTTTCAAAGTGTGGCAAGGTGAGCCTTCCCTCAGAGAACATAAGAACAGCCGCGCCCCCCATCCCAATTATTATTGCTATTATTATTATTATTATTATTATTATTGTTGTTGCTATAATGCAGGGGTATTCAATTGCATTTCAAAGAGGTCCAGTAAGAGAAAATGTCATTAAATGCTCTGTTTTCACTGTCTACCTTTCTCTTTTTTGAGCACGACATTTTGAAATTACTTTTTTTTTTACATTTTCAACATTGTGGATGAGTCCTTATGCTCCCGGCAACACACTGAACGTCAACTTTGCCTCCTTATTACACTCGCCCCTGCGTCTTTGATGCGCACAGGCGGATGATGCGGGGATGCAATGTAGACACGAATAAACGCAGATCATCCAGAGGGCTGCAGCCTTGACCGGTAGGTACTTGCTTTTGATCAAAGTCAAAGTGAAAACCCGCACTCACACAGGTAGGTGGAGGGGCGAACTGGGACTAAAAATCAGCCCTGGAATCTCACCCAGCCCACACAAATTGGTAGAGTGAACTGTCAACGGGGGAGGGGAGGAGCCTCACTGCGCGGAAACGGCCCGCTGAACAGACCTCTGTCGCCTGTCAGCGCAACCTAAATGATGCCGTTTAAAAACCTACAAAATAAAGGGCGTTGACGACCGGGCGTTCTGGGATTCTCCAGAACACACAGATGGCCAGTCCGCCCCTGGGAGGAGGTGAAGGGAAAGAGCACTTTTACAGCCTTTTTGGCGAGGTCTCTACAGACAGCAAAAAGTGTGCAAGTGACACTTTACTCGTCTTTTTCTCGCTATTCTTTTCTCACGCTGCGCCTCCCCTGAAGTGCTCTGGCGCCCCCTCAGGGAGGGGCGAATCCACACTTTAAAAACCGCTAACCTAAACAATAAGCTTTGCTTGGCAACGGCTTGTGGCTGCAAAGTATAGCGCAGCATTATGCATATGTTTATATGAGGGGTCAAAATCCCATGCTCATAAAATGCTTCAAAACGCGAAGTGTAATAACTGCAGTTGCCTCGCTGTCAGAATGACAAAGATCCTCAGTGAAGCACAAGCCCATGTTTCTCACTAAATTGTAAATACAACCTATTAAAAAGATCAGTTCAATGCAATTAATGTCGTCTTAGTGTTATTGCTTGATGTTAAAATTGGTTTGTCATGAATTTAGTGATGGATTGTAAACATTTGAAATGTAGCATTTAAGTGTTTCTCAGTTACAAGGTTGTCGTTTTAATAAATCAGACACTGATGGTGCAGCGCTGTACTGTACCTCTTTATATAGGCATTTCTTCCTTAACAAATAGTTTTTGCGCTGATCAGGGGGCACTTGGCTGAATTTTTTTTCTCCAAATGGGGTACATCGGGGGCACTGCCTTACGGTATAGATAATATAATTAGAATGTTATAGAGCAGCAAGGCAGAACATTAAATGTAAATGCTCCGAATATGTGTTGCATTAAAGTGCTACCCAGAGGATTATGTGGAGACGTACAGTAAATTACATGTATCATCAAGTCTAAATGTAATCCAGCTAAATCCTGTTTTACCATTCAGATATAACCCACAGTGCAAGGAAAAGGGAACAGCGTTGTTTTATTAGAGCAGGGGTGCCCACACTTTTTCAGCTTGGGAGCTACTTTTAAAATGACCAAGCCCAAATGATCTACCTACAGGGCCGCCCCTGCCCAATCTGTCAATCTGTGTCACGAGTGTGGGGGGGGGGGAGTGCTAGTGGACTAAACGGCGGATAAACTGTGGCGCGCTTACAATAATTGCGCCGCGTAAATGCATAATAGTGCACGTTTTTTTGCGCTTCAGATGAGGAGGTGAGGCCCCCTCATAACTGCATGAACCCGTATGGCACAATACAACTAAGACTGGCTTATCTGTACGTCAATCAAGTGGCAAATGCCATAGTAAGGATGGATGATGATTGTTGTTTGTTTACTTTCTTTTTTTTCCAATGCCATGCGATCTAGCCACACTACCTTTGCGATTGACCCCTGTATTAGAGCATGTAGGGCCACTGTGTGATTTATCAGTCCCTCTTGTTTCTGTCTATTTTGTATTACTCAAACACAAGCAAGCCCACACAAATAGAGTTCTCATTCATAACACTCCGTTCGATGTCTAACTATGGGATGCGCCTCAACGCGTATGCAAACAGAAGCATCAATCTCATTATGACAATCCTGATTGGCTGGTGATCTTGACGTCTACGTCAGGGAATCCACCCACCCTATAAGTAGCTTGCGCTACGTCGCAACGTCATTCAAACACCTCTTCTCGCTTCATAGCACATCTCGAATATCAGTCGCCGGGTTAGCTTAACGGTTCACAGACTGAACCCAAGCTAACATTCGGTCTACGGGCGCTTGCCGGTTACTTTTTTGCTTTGCAGAAGAATTGAACAAATATTAACACACCAGTTAATATTGTAATCTGCCCCGCCGTTTTTTCTTTCGAAATAACGGTAAGGTTTGATTTTTTTCTTCAAACAGTAACATACCTGTTGCTAGTTTATCCCTCTGCGCCGACACCACGGCGAGCGAGGACGGACTCTTCTCTCCCTCACACCAGAGGAGACGGAGATAAGAAAGATATTAACACCCCAGTTAATCTTTTTTAAAGAAAAATCTACCCCGTCGTTTTTTCCTTTCGGAATAACGATAAGGTTGGATGTTTTTCGGTAACATACCTGTTACTAGCTTGTCCCTCCGTGCCGACACCCCGGCAAATGAGGATGGACCCTTCTCTCCCTCACACCAGAGGAGTCGGAGGCTCGGAGGCTCGGCTCTGCGGCTGCGAGTTTAAGATCTCGGGCACGGACTCACACCAGGTCTGCTCGTCCTGCCTTGGGCTGGAACACGCCCAGGAAGCTATCGATACCCCCGGTTCGTGTGGGCATTGTGCCCGCTTCACCATCAAGAGCCTCCGCCGACGGCTAGCGCGCCAAGTTAGCCTGTCGGGACAGGACACCTTCATGCCTGTTGATTCGCCGGCTGGCAATCGGGACATGGTGGCGACTGCCGCGGAGTTTGAGCCCCGCGCTGTGTCAGGCTGGGGTTCAACAACGGCGGTAGCCGCGGAATCGGAGCCCCGCGCCGTGTCAGGCTGGGCCCGGTGGCGGCAAGAGCCGCGAGAGCAGAGCCCCGCGCTGTGTCAAGCTGGGGCTCCAAACTGGACCTCACCGTGGTTCCACCTGCGGAGGATGTCTTAGAGCTGGATTATATGGAGGAGGATGAAGAGGATGCCTCTGAGTTCCTCTTATCCATTTTTCATCTGCCCAAGCTGCCAAGCCAGAGGCGATGTCCGCTCCCCCGGGCGAAAGCACACCAGCTTCGCCCTGCCTCAGTATGGACTTGCAGGCCGTGTGTCAACGCGCTGCGTCCAGGCTGGACATCCCATGGCCTGAAGTGGCCAAGGAGACCTCCAGATCTCGCTACGAGGGGAAAAACTTGCCCCAAGCAGCGAGGATGAAGAGGCAGCTTCTCCCAGTCTTTCCAGAGATGCTGGACGAGGGAGCGGTCTCGTGGAGAGACCGCCCTTTCAGCAACAAGGCCCCAAACCAGGGTGCCTCCTCTTTGGACTGTAACGGCATGGAGAAGCTCGGCCTGCTCCGCATGCCGCCCATGGAGCCGCTGGTGGCAGCCCACCTCCAATCGCGGCTGGCTTCGGCACCGAGCAGGAACCCCACGCTACCGGCAAAGGCAGACCGCTTCCAGTCAGAAATGACCGAACGAGCCTTTAAAGCCGTAGCTTTTTTTACCAGCTCTGCGAGGACATGACGAACAAACCTGAGCCTGCCATGTGGGACGAAATCGCAGCGAACACGGACATTTGCCTCCATGTGCAGCGCTGTGCAGTCCAAGCCACCAATGGTGGTACAGGAGAGAGCCAGGTGGCTTAACCTGACGAACCTTCCAGACCGGGAAAAAGAGGACGTCTTGGACATGCCTATTGTTCCCGAGGGAATATTTGGCTCCGCTCTAGCTTCGATGCAGCAGCGGTGTGAATCCAAAAAGAAGGAGGATGAGGCTCTCCAGCTTTGTCTTCCCAGAAGGGTCCAGCCGCCGCCTTCAACGGCCCCGCGGCAGTCCTTCGGTCAGGCTGCCTCACGTCCTGCCCGTTTCAAGATCCCGAAACAGCAGAGGCCACAGCCCGCCCCGGGTCTGCAGCCCAGACCCGAGGCGAGGACGAGCTGGCCAAGAAAGTCTCCGGTTCCGGCAGCAGCCGCTCAGGCACAGCCGGTCCAGACTTTCAGCCACCAGACGAGGAAGAAGAAAAGGGCGGCCTGACAGCCTCCTCTCCTCTCCTCGATAAAAGAGCTGGAAGTTCCCTGTTCTCCAGCTCCAGAATACGTTCCAGTGTTAGATGCTCATGTGTTTCCGGAGTGCAACCATGACCCCATCTTCCCGCCGCCTCGAGTGATGTCAGAACGTCATCCTCAAGTTCGCGCCATGAGGGAAATGGACTTAACATCAAAGACAGCAAGCTCCGCTGCTCGTTTAAGTCACACAAACACATGTCATCACTATTGTTTCTTAATAAATAATTTTCCACTGTCGTTTCCAGGCTTAAAGCCAAGGGCGCAGTCGATAAAAATGAAAAGAAAAACAATAAAAAGAATAAACAGTCTGACGTCTACCCCCCTTCTAAGAGTGGCTGCTGCCTCTCTCAGAAGACGGACGATGGACGGGGCTGTGAAGGCATCACCGCCACGCGCATGCGCATTGTCGACCGGGGTTGTCAACCTGGGGTACCACCGTGTTCAGACACTAGAGGGCCCCATAACACAACAAATAAAGACACAGAGGGCATACGACAGGGATGTGACATCTCCACTCGCTTTGAGAAGAGAAAAGTGGGGGATGCTCACAGATTCTGCTTGGGTTTTCAAGACAATAACACGGGGTTACAGACTCCAATTCGCTGTCACCCCCCCTCACTTTTCGGGCATTCTGCATTCGCAAGCCCGGGGAGAGTCGGCCCATATTCTGGAGCAAGAGATTCTCTCGCTACTAGAAAAGAAGGCTATATCTATAATACCCTCCGAACAGAGTCAGAGCGGCTTTTATTCGTTCCCAAAGGGGGAGGGAACGGAATTCGGCCTATACTAGATTTGAGGGCTCTGAACAAATATCTCAAAAGATACATATTCAGAATGCTCACTCACACATCTCTGTTGCATCTCGTGCGCCAAAACAATTGGCTCACATCAGTCGACCTGAAAGATGCGTATTTCCACATCCCAGTATATTATCCACACAGGAAATATCTGAGGTTCGCCTTTCAGGGTGTCTGTTACGAGTACAGAGTACTTCCCTTCGGTCTGTCTCTCAGCCCACGAGTGTTTGTACGGTGTACGGAAGCCGCCATAGCCCCGTTAAGGCAACAGGGTATTCGCCTGGCAACTTATCTGGACGACTGGCTGCTTCTCGCACAGTCGGAGCAAGAGGCTATTACGCAGACGAATGTCCTCGTAAAACACCTGCTCGACCTGGGTTTCGTAATAAAGACAGAAAAGAGCATGTTGTCCCCAGCCCAGACTGTACTCTTCCTGGGCCTACGCCTGAATTCGGTGCCCTTTACAGCCCGCCTGTCAGCAGAGAGAGTGAAAGCCTTCAGGGCTTGCCTCGCTCATTTCCAGCCACACAGATCATGTCTGCGGTTACTGGGGCTCAGGGTGTCAGCCATCCTGGTGGTACGACATGAGGGAGTTTGAGCGCTGGGTAGCTGCCCTCAGACTGGACCCCGTGCGTCATGGCGCGCGGAGAGTGATGGTCACTATGAAATGCGTAATGGCACTGCGCCACTGGCTGCACCCGACTTTTCTAGTACGGGGCGTGCCTATGGGTGCTGTCCTATCGCGGAAGGTGGTCACCACAGACGCATGTCTGACGGGCTTGGGGGGTACGAAGGTCAACCTGTGAGGGGTCTCTGGAGCAGAGACCTCCAACGGTCACACATAAATTATCTGGAGCTTTTAGCGGTGTTCCTCACCCTGAAACGCTTTCTGCCTTTTCTCAGAGGACATCATGTCCTCGTGAGGACAGACAACAAGACCACAATATCGTATATAAACCGCCAAGGGGGTTTGCGTTCTCTCCAGTTACACATGCTGGCACGCAAACTGATCTTATGGAGCTGCGGACGTCTCCTCTCTCTGAGAGTGACGCACGTACCAGGAGTGATGAACCTCGGGGCAGATCTGCTGTCCAGAGGTACACCACTATATGCAGACTGGACTCTACATCCAATAATTGTGAGTCAGCTGTGGGTGCGTTACGGCCGGGCCGCGGTGGATCTGTTCGCATCAAAAGAAAACGCTCAATGTCAGCTGTTCTTTTCAATGCGCGATTTACACGCACCGTTAGGCGTGGACGCGCTCGCGCACGTTTGGCCTCCGGTCCTTTTGTACGCGTTCCCACCCCTGGCTCTGATACCCCCAACTCTGGCCAGAGTGAGAGAACAACGCCACACACTGATCCTAATAGCTCCACACTGGCTTGCAATGTACTGGCTGGCGGAGATATATCAGCTGCTGTGCGGGCAGCCGTGGCAGCTCCCACTACGCAGGGGCATACTGTCTCAGGCGGGGGGGACGATCTTTCACCCACACCCAGTGCGCCTGGCCCTATGGGCCTGGCCCGTGAGTGGTATAACCTGAATACAGTGGGACTCCCTCAGAAGGTGATAAACACTATTCAGAGTGCAAGAGCTTCCTCCACCAGGTCCCTCTATGACTGTAAGTGGAGGGTGTTTGAGGAGTGGTGCCTTCAAAAAGGACACATCTCTTTTCAATGTCCTGTCGGGGTGATTCTATCATTTCTACAGGACCTGATTGATAAACACAGAGCTTTCTCTACGATCAAAGTGTACCTGGCTTCTATTGCTGCATGCCATGTGGGCTTTGAGCGAAAGACGGCTAGCCACCATCCCTTGTTCTGCTGTTTTATGAAAGGGGCTCGCAGGTACCTCCCTATTTCCAGGTCACTGGTGCCCTTATGGGACTTGGCAGTGGTTTTAGATGGGCTCACTCGACCTCCATTTGAACCCCTGGAAGAAGCTGACATGAAACACCTGTCACTGAAGACAGTGTTGTTACTGGCTCTGGCATCTGCCAAGCGAGTTAGTGACATTCATGCGCTCTCTGTACATCCTTCATGCACTCAGTTTGCCCCCGGGGCAAACAAGAGTGTTGCTGAAGCCCAACCCTGCCTTTGTACCTAAGGTGGTTGGCTCATGTACCCCCATTGACATTGAGGCATTTCCTCCGCCGCTGTGTTCCTCTGAGGAACAGCGGCCGAGTTTGCTGTGCCCAGTCCGTGCTTTACGCACTTATATGGACAGGTCAAAAGAGTTTCGATGCAATGACCAACTCTTTGTATCCTGGGCTAACCCTCATAAGGGCAAGCCCGTTACCAGGCAACGGCTCTCCCACTGGATTGTGGAAGCGATTGCTCTGGCTTATATGAGTCAGGGTTTGCAGGCACCAACGGGTTCGCGTGCTCATTCTACTCGTGGACTGGCTACATCCTGGGCTTTGTTCAAGGGTGTTTCCATCCAAGACATTTTTGCAGCAGCGAGCTGGTCCTCACCGCTCACTTTTGTCCGCTTTTACAGGCTAGATGTCTCTGCTCCAAGTGTGGCCCGCGCAGTGCTGGGCCCCGTGTTGAGACAGGGTTCTACCTGTTAAGTTCTGGTTGTTTTGGTGATTTTCGAGATAAGCATGTCTAGCAATACGGGAGTTTCAATATCCCATAGTGAGACATCGAACGGAGTGTTATGAACAGTGTTGTGCTAGTTACTGAAAAACCAGTGGCTAGCAGTCCCTCGGTTAAAATCCAGCCGCTGTTGCTTAGGTGGAGGTGGATGAGTCTGGGTCTGTGGTCTTAGCTAGGCTACTAGCTTCGTCCCAGCATGTTGTTTCTGCAGATGTTTCAACAGATTTGAATTGCTGTTTAGGGCAGTAGATAGGATCTTTAACCCGCTAAGACACAACTTACATTTAACTAAAACGTTATTTTCTTTGTGCTCTACAAAAGTGAAATAGTGAGAATATCTCTGTTGTATATAAAAGACTATGGACTACGACATTTAGGTTGACCGTTTATTGAACACGTTGTTGCATACGCTCCCATGACAACACCACAACAACACAACTGTATGCGGTTCACACATCCCAAAACTCCCGGTGCCATCTTAAAGGCACAGTCACACCTGATGTGACACATACATAACAATCTCCAGGCGGAAAAACTCTACTTGAGCTCCGCTGCCGCCATGATAGTCTTGTTAGTAAACACAAACACGCCCACAGCGCGTCTCCGCATGTGACACAGGAAGTATCTAAGTACATTTACTCAAGTACTGTACTTAAGTACAGTTCTCATCTCTGTTCGCCTCGCTGTTGGCACCGCTCACCAACGTCTGGGAGCCGAGACTATATACAAAAAATTACGGAGTAACGCACCATGTAGTAACGGTAACTGAGTTACTGAATTAAAAAAATAACGCTTTAGAGTACTAGTTACTGCCAAAAATAACGGTGTTACAGTAACACGTTACTTTGTAACGCGTTAGTCCCAACACTGGTTATGAATGAGAACTATAGGTTACTTACGTAACCCCAGTTCTCAGAGTAACATGAAGTGAGATGTCTCACCAGACGGCCCTTCTTGCTAAGGCGAAGCGAGAAGAGGTGCTTATTTTGAATGACGTTGCAACGTAGCGCAAGCTACTTAAAGGCTGGGTGGATTCCCTGACGTAGACGTCAAGATCACCAGCCAATCAGGATTGGCGTAATGAGATTGATGCTTCTGTTTGCATACGCGTTGAGGCACATCCCATAGTGAGACATCTCACTTCATGTTACTCTGAGAACTGGGGTTACGTAAGTAACCTATAGATTGTTGACGTGCAGTCGTGTTTCACACTCTGATCTTTACAATGTAGAAAATATTCCAATTTTGTATAGTTTGTAAACATGGTATGCTAGTGTCTGGAGGTACTTCCCCTGTCTCTTAAATTGCATCCATGTTTCACCCACCATCAAAAGGGGGAGGAAACAGGGAAATATGTTTTAAGAGCAATGAAACGTAATTTCCTCTGAATGGTCACATTATCAATGGTCAGGCTTTGAAAGGTATAGAGACTTCTGAAAAATGTTGTGTGTGAACATATGCAATATGCTAATATTAATAAGGTTAAACTGTCAGCGCAGCAGGTTTCTCTTTTTAGCTTGTTTCCTTTTCAAAGAGGACACATTTTCAGGTTCAGATTTGCATTGTCTCTCCTGTGGCATGTCTCCATGCTTTAATGTTCAAAAAGCTCTTTATTTTTCTCATACAGCACCTCTTTTCACCCGTCTTTTGACGTACAATGTGTTGAGGCACTATAGCCAATAGAAGCGTGAGTGTTAGATAGTGATGTCACTATGTTATGGTAATAAACAAAGGAGTCCAATGGAGGTGTTTCAGTTAGGGCGGAGGAGTGTGTGGGAGAGAAACTCCCTCTTGAGGGAACACAGTGACCTCTATATAACACACTACAGGAAAGGGACAACCCCTAAAAAGCATAATAGGGGCCCTCTTAATATCTGGGCTAATTAGTACAGTATACATGCAGTATCCCAGTTTCTCACAGAGTAGTCCACCATTTTAACAGTTAACATATAATAACATACACCACATAAATAATTGTACAAACATGTTCATTGGAAACTCCAAAAATGAGTAATTCAGGTTACATTTGTATTGACTTAAATGTAGGAGACTTTTTCTGCTCGACAGTTTATTTCGATGACTGCAAAAATCTCCAGGAAGATGGCCTACAATTCCACATCTCAGCTATATAACCAAAATGATTTATGTTTCTATTGATTTGTTTTTATTCTCTGTTTTCAGCAGTACAACTGAAATATGATACTGATTTGATCTTCATGAAACTTGGTGAAAGAATGCGGCATGGGCAAAGTAATATGAAGTAACATTTAGGAGTCGGGAACGGATGGTTCCCTTATTCAAATGCTCCTGTTCTTTCCAAATGCGCTTCTAGTTCCACGTGCTCTTACCTCTGCATCTCCTTTGTTCTTGTACCAGATGAGGCGCAGTTTGGCGTTGGTGGCCATGGTGTAGTTGGTTCGGATGTAGCTGTAGAACAAGGCACATTTCAACCGAAGAGGTTCCCCGGCCAGAACATGGTACTGCTTCAGATCCACCGACCAGTCTATGCATCCATCCACTGTGAGGAAAGAAAAGAACAGACAAAGAAATATTAAGAATGTGGGGATGAATATACCGTATATATTCCATCATTGAGTGAGATGACTCAGAGTACA